>NW_024412413.1:35187313-35187748 GCF_014898765.1 Herpailurus yagouaroundi
AATACCCATCACCCACCCTCTCCTCCCTCCCACCCCCCATCAACCCTTAGTTTGTTCTCAGTTCTCAACAGTCTCTTATGCTTTGGCTCTCTCCCACTCTAACCTCTTTTTTTTTTTTTTCCTTCCCCTCCCCCATGGGTTTCTGTTAAGTTTCTCAGGATCCACATAAGAGTGAAACCATATGGTATCTGTCTTTCTCCGTATGGCTTATTTCACGTAGCATCACACTCTCCAGTTCCATCCACGTTGCTACAAAAGGCCATATTTCATTTTTTCTCATTGCCACATAGTATTCCATTGTGTATATAAACCACAATTTCTTTATCCATTCATCAGTTGATGGACATTTAGGCTCTTTCCATAATTTGGCTATTGTTGAGAGTGCTGCTATGAACATTGGGGTACAAGTGCCCCTATGCATCAGTACTCCTGTAT
>NW_024412413.1:35188148-35208034 GCF_014898765.1 Herpailurus yagouaroundi
GATATAAGTATGGCTACTCCAGCTTTCTTTTGGCTTCCAGTAGCATGATAAATAGTTCTCCATCCCCTCACTCTCAATCTAAAGGTGTCCTCAGGTCTAAAATGAGTCTCTTGTAGACAGCAAATAGATGGGTCTTGTTTTTTTATCCATTCTGATACCCTATGTCTTTTGGTTGGCGCATTTAATCCATTTACATTCAGTGTTATTATAGAAAGATATGGGTTTAGAGTCATTGTGATGTCTGTATGTTTTATGCTTGTAGTGATGTCTCTGGTACTTTGTCTCACAGGGTCCCCCTTAGGATCTCTTGGAGGGCTGGTTTAGTGGTGACAAATTCCTTCAGTTTTTGTTTGTTTGGGAAGACCTTTATCTCTCCTTCTATTCTAAATGACAGACTTGCTGGATAAAGGATTCTCGGCTGCATATTTTTTCTGTCTAGCACACTGAAATCTCGTGTCAACTCTTTCTGGCCTGCCAAGTTTCAAAAGAGAGATCAGTCACGAGTCTTATAGGTCTCCCTTTATATGTGAGGGCACGTTTACCCTTTGCTGCTTTCAGAATTTTCTCTTTATCCTTGTATTTTGCCAGTTTCACTATGATATGTCGTGCAGAAGATCGATTCAAGTTACATCTGAAGGGAGTTCTCTGTGCCTCTTGGATTTCAATGCCTTTTTCCTTCCCCACTTCAGGGAAGTTCTCAGCTATTATTTCTTCAAGTACCCCTTCAGCACCTTTCCCTCTCTCTTCCTCCTCTGGGATACCAATTATGCGTATATTATTTCTTTTTAGTGTATCACTTAGTTCTCTAATTTTCCCCTCATACTCCTGGATTTTTTTATCTCTCTTTTTCTCAGCTTCCTCTTTTTCCATAACTTTATCTTCTAGTTCACCTATTCTCTCCTCTGCCTCTTCAATCCGAGCCGTGGTGGTTTCCATTTTGTTATGCATTTCGTTTAAAGCGTTTTTCAGCTCCTCGTGACTGTTCCTTAGTCCCTTGATCTCTGTAGCAAGAGATTCTCTGCTGTCAGCTATACTGTTTTCAAGCCCAGCGATTAGTTTTATGACTATTATTCTAAATTCACTTTCTGTTATATTATTTAAATCCTTTTTGATCAGCTCATTAGCTGTTGTTATTTCCTGGAGATTCTTCTGAGGGGAATTCTTCCACTTGGTCATTTTGGATAGTCCCTGGCGTGGTGAGGACCTGCAGGGCACTTCCCCTGTGCTGTGGTGTATAACTGGAGTTGGTGGGCGGAGCCGCAGTCAGACCTGATGTCTGCCCCCAGCCCACCGCTGGGGCCACAGTCAGACTGGTGCGTGCCTTCTCTTCCCCTCTCCTAGGGGCGGGATTCACTGTGGGGTGGGGTGGCCTGTCTGGGCTACTTGCACACTGCCAGGCTTGTGATGCTGGGGATCTGGCGTCTTAGCTGGGGTGGGTAGGCAAGGTGCACAGGGGCAGGAGGGGCAGGCTTAGCTTGCTTCTCCTTAGGTGATCCACTTCAGGAGGGGCCCTGTGGCAGCAGGAGGGAGTCAGATCCGCTGCCGGAGGTTTGGCTCCGCAGAAGCGCAGAGTTGGGTGTTTGCGCGGAGCGAGCAAGTTCCCTGGCAGGAACTGGTTCTCTTTGGGATTTTGGTTGGGGGATGGGCGGGGGAGATGGCGCTGGCGAGAGCCTTTGTTCCCCACCAAACTGAGCTCTGTCGTCAGGGGGCTCGGCAGCTCTCCTTCCCTTTGTCCTCCAGCCTTCCCGCTTTCTGAGCAGAGCTGTTAACTTATGACCTCCCAGAAGCTAAGTCGCGCTTGCTGTAGGAACACAGTCCGTCAGGCCCCTCCGCTTTTTGCAAGCCAGACTCGGGGGCTCTGCTTGGCCGGCGAGCTGCCCCTCTGCCCGGGCTCCCTCCCGCCAGTCCGTGGAGTGCGCACCGCCTCGCCGCCCTTCCTACCCTCTTCCGTGGGCCTCTCGTCTGCGCTTGGCTCCGGCGACTCCGTTCTGCTAATCCTCTGGCGGTTTTCTGGGTTATTTAGGCAGGTGTAGGTGGAATCTAAGTGATCAGCAGGACGCGCGGTGAGCCCAGCGTCCTCCTACGCCGCCATCTTCCCTCTCCCTGAACACCTTTTCAATATTCGTTGGCTATTTGTAGATCTTCTTTGGATAAACTTTTATTTGTCTCTTTTTAAATTAGACTATTTTTTATTTGTTTGTTTTTTGTTTTTACTATTGAATTGTGTGAGTTCCTTATATATTTTAGATATTAAACCCTTATGAGATAGATGGTTTGCAAATATGGTCTCTCATTATGTACACTGCCTTTTTATTCTGTTGATTGTTTACTCTTCTGTGGAAAAGATTTTAGTCTGATATAGTCCCACTTATCTTGTGCTTGTGCTTTTGGTATATACCTTAAAGAATTGAAATCAGAATCATGTTCATTGTAGCACTATTCACAAGAGTAAAGTTACAGAAACAAACCAAATATCTACCAGTAGATGAAAGACAAAGAAAAGGTGGTTAATACATACAGGAAATATTACTCAGGTTTTGAAAAAAAGGAAGTCCTGACACTTGTGACAACATGGATGAATCTTAAAGACATTATGCCAAAAAGAAAAGCCAGTCAAAAAAGGACAAATATTGCATGATTCCATTTGTATGTGATATGTAAAATAGACTCAGAGAAGACTAGAATGTTTCAAGGGCCTGGAAGGGAGGGGAAATAAGGACTTACTCAACTGGCATACAGTTTCAGTTATGCAACTTGAATCAGTTCTAGAGGACTGTTGCACAACATAGCGTCTACAGTCAACACCAACTTGTTCAATTAAAATTTTGAGAAGGTAGACATGTTTTGTATTCTTACCATGCAAAAATAAAAATAAAAGAAAGGGACACAGGGAATTTTTGGAGGTGATGGAGATGTCTATTTCTGCGATTGTGGTGATGTTTTCATGGGTGTGTGCATATGCAACATTTATCAAATTGTATATGTTAAATATACGTATTTTTAAAGACCACATTTTTAGAGCAATTTTAGGTTCAAAGTAAAATTGTTAGGAAGGTACAGAGTTCCCATATGCCTTCTACCACCACACAGGCACAGCCTCCCCATTATCAACATTTCCCAATAGAATACTACATTTGTTACAAATGATGAACCAACATTGACACATCATAATCACCCAAATTCCATAGTTTAGCTTAGGATTCACTCTTGGTGTTGGACATTCTCTGAGTTTGGACAAATGTATAATAACATGTATCCAACTATAGTACAATACAGAACAGTTTCACTGCTCTAAAAATTCTCTGTGCTCTGCCTATTCATCTCTATCCCCCTCCTGTCTCTAGAAGCCACTCATCTTTTTGCTGTCTCCATGGTTTTGTATTTTCCAGACAGTCATATAGTTGAAATCATACAATGTGTCACTTTTTCAGACTGGCTTCTTCCACATAGTCATACGCATTTAAGCTTCCTCCATGTGTTTTCGTAGTTTGATAGCTCATTTCTTTTTAGTATTGAATTATATTCCATTGTCTGGAATTTTACCAGTTTGTTTAACCATTCACCTTCTAAAGGGAATACTGGTTGCTTCTCAGTTTTGGCAATTATGAATGAAGCTGCTGTAAGCATCATGGACAAGTTTTTGTGGGATGAAACATAAGTTTTCAACTCCTTTGTGTAAATACCAAGGAGCATGATTGATGGATCTTATGATAAAAGTATGTTTAGTTTTGTAAAAACAAAAGCAAAAAATGGCAAGCTTTCTTCCCAGGTAGTTGTACCGTTTTCCATTCTGCCATTAATGAATGTGAACTCCTGTTGCTCCACATCCTTACCAGCATTTGGTGGTGTTGGTGTTCTGGATAATGGCCATTGTAATAGATGTGTAGTGGTGTCTCATTGTTTTTTAATTTGCATTTCCTTCATGACATATGATGTGGAGCATATTTTCATCTGCTTATTTGCCATCCATATATCTTTGGTGAGATGTCTGTGAAGATCTTTGGCCCACTTTTAAATTGGATAGTTTTCTTTCTTGTCATTGAATTTTAAGGGTTCTTTGTATATTTTGGACAGCAGTTCTTTATCAGATGTGTCTTTTGCAAATAAATGATCCTAGTATTGCCTTCTTCATTCTCTTGGCATTGTCTTTCACAGGGCAGACTTTTAAATTTTAATAAAATCCAGCTTCTCAAATATTTTTTTCATGGATACAGCCCTTGGTTTTGTATGTAAAAGGTCATTGCCATTCCCAAAGTCATCTAGATTTTATCCCAAGTTATTTTCTAAGAGCTTCATAATTTTGCATTTTATATTTAGGTCTATGATTTACTTTGAGTTCATTTCTTGAAGGGGGTAAAGTCTGTGTCTCAATTCATTATATGCATGTGGATGTCTATTATTCCAGCAATTCATCAGTCATTACAGCATAGGTTTTCCTACTCTGGTGTTGGTTCCCAGGGTAATCTTCTCTCAGGAATCTCTGCTCAGGGCAGCCTGTCATTCCTGTATTATCCTGTCTGTCTTACCAATCTTGGGTCAGTAGCTTGTCTTATGTTCTCATCTCTCTTATAGATCCTAAAATAGCTATTGAATTTTCAGCTTGTTTGGCTTTTTATTTGTTCAGACAGAATAAGGATCTAACCTATGTAACTGGAAACTGAAATTCCCTGGGAAGTTTTTGTATATCAATTATATCCCAACAAAGCTGCAAAAAAAAGAAAAGGAGATGTGTGTGAAATGTATTCTTTCTAGTGAGTTCTACTGCCACTCTGAAGCCAAAACTACTATTAACAGTAGAGCACAACAGTATTGTTATGTGACAACTAAGTAAATTTTCAAAATAATTTCATAAAATTCAACCCACATGCATATTAAAGCCACAGACTTGTTTAAATTTTAGGAGACAGACATGGATATTCACAAAAACAGTACACTTTATGATAAGGCATTAGAAGCATCACAATTAACAAGGTTATAACAAAGATGTTTTATTATACAATATTGAATTGGGGATTCTAGCTAATGCAATCAGACAAAAAAATCTAGAAGCAGAAATAAGTTTATAGAAGGGAATAAACACCATGGATAGAGAGTATAAGGACATTCCACGAATGTGATCATGTACTTAGGAAACCTAAGAGAATGAAAAGCATATTGTTTCAGTAGTACACTATTTAGGTGGTTCTTGTTCAGAGACATTCTTATTTGCTGAGGACCTAATTCTAGAAGTAGAAAATTCTAAACATGGATACATATGTAAAACTAGTAACTGTATTGATCAGGATTGTATAATACAAGGTCAGTATGCCAACTACATTTGTGTTTAAGAAACAGTTGGAAGATAGAAAGCTAAAAAATAAATATTAAATGTGTAATAAAAAACATAATACTTATAAATAAATTTAACAAGTAAACAAAACTTCTATAATGAAAACTATAAGAATAACATTAAAGAATACATAAATTAGCAAATAAGTAAATATATCATGGTCATGAATTAGAAGACTCTTTATTAAAATACCAATCTTCTCCGAATTGATCTACAGATTAAATGTACCAAATCAGAAACATTGTGGTATTTTTTTTTTGGTAGAATCTGGCAGGTTGATTGTAAAATTCATAAGGTATCACAAAGACCTAAAATATGAAAAGCAATATTGAAAACGAAGCGTTGGTGAATTTGCACTTCCTGGTTTTAAGACTCAGTAAAAATCTACAGTAATCAAAAAAGTATGGTATTGGCATAAAAATATAGGGATAGAGCAACTGAACAGAAAGGCTGGAAATAGACCCACACATTAATAGTCGCTTTATTTTCTTCAGAG
Source organism: Herpailurus yagouaroundi (assembly GCF_014898765.1). Classification (NCBI taxonomy): domain Eukaryota; kingdom Metazoa; phylum Chordata; class Mammalia; order Carnivora; family Felidae; genus Herpailurus; species Herpailurus yagouaroundi. The sequence continues at coordinate 35,193,974 of NW_024412413.1, forward strand.
ACTTCAAAGAAATTCAATTGGGAAGGAAAATTTAGGAAAAATGTGTTCCAACAACTATTGATATATAGGGAAAAAAAAAAACTTTGACTCTTCACACTCATCATATCAAAAATAAATATAAGATTGATCATAGGCTTAATAAAAAAAGCTACAATTATAAAAATTTACATAGAAAATTTAGCATGTTTTGCTATCTTTGTGGCACGAAAGTATTTTTAAGACAGGAAACAACTAATCATTAAAGAATAAAAGTGATATATTAGACTTCAACAAAACCTAAAAATTTTTCCACATCCAAAAAATATCACTTAGAAAATTAAAGGACAAGGCAGAGAATTAGAGAAAGTATTGGCAGTGCATGTTACATACAAATGAATAGTATCCAGAATATAAAATAAAACAGCTAAATATAGATAACTGAAACAATGTAATAAAAATTCGTGAAAATGTGAACCTACATTTTATAAAAAAACATATTCAAATGTCCAATTAGTCCTTGAAAAGGTTCTCAACATTATTAACCATAACAGAAATGCAATATGAAACCACAATAAGATATGATTAGCATTTTTCAGAATGGCTAAAATTAAAAATAATTGACAAAATTTTGGCAAGGCTATAGGACAATTAGAATTCTCATATATGGATCACTGGTATAGAAAATAACCACCACCTTGAAACACAGTTAAACATTTTTTATGAATTTCTTATACATGCTCTTATGTATTTATCAAAGACAAAAGCATATGATCAAAAACTATTTATATAAAAATGCTCATAATAGCTTAATTTAAAATACCCCAAATTTAGAAACAACCAACAAAGGAATGGATAAACTTATTATAGAATATTATAGAATAGCACTCAGCAGTAAAAGCGATTCAGCTACTGATTCAAGCAGCAACATGGACAAATCTCAGGGTGATAATGTTGAACCCAACCCAAAGAATTATTATACAATATGATTCTATTAACATACAATTTAAGAGAATACAAATGTAACATATGCTACTTAAAATCAAAACAGAGTTTGCCTTGGGGAGCAGATGTTGGTACTGATAGGAAATGGGCATGAGAATACTTTTTCAGATCCTGGAAATGTTCTTTATCTTGACTACAATGGTAGTTACTTCCGTGTATATTATTCAACTTTCCTAAACTCTACAAATAAATAAGACTTTGACATTCCATTGTATATAAATTATATCTCAATATAAAAATAAACAACACCAAAATAATAGAGGGATTGAAAGTGAAAAATGTGTCAGAAAAATAGACAAAAGAAATAAACTTCCATACTTGTTCCTAAAATATATGCAAAGTTATACATAAAGTTGCTCAATTTCAATTATACTGAGATAAATGTAAATTAAAACTACTTTGAGATAGATATTTTTCACTTTTTACATTGGCATAATTCCAAGAGTTTGATTAAACAAGGCAAGACTGACAAGACTATAAAAACTCATACACTGCAAGTGAATGATGATGCAATCTCTATTGAGAGAATCTGGAAGTAGTGGTTATGAAATACATTTTTTTTTGTTCTTTTGCCCGGATATCTCATTTCTAGGAACTTATTCTGAAGATATACATTCACTAACGTGAAAACAAACAATGACCTACTAACAACAAAATGCATGCACAAATGTATTTACAAATGCAATTTTAATAGCAATATGCTGGAAATAATCTAATAGCATACAAAGTTTGCAAGTGAAAAAAATGAGGTGTATCTAGTCATTAGAATACTATGCAGCTATAAAAAATATAAGAAAAATCTCTGTGAACCTATATGGAATGCTTTTTAGGCTATATTATTAAGTTAAAAACTATGTATAAGAGTATATATGATATGCTACTTTTTACTAAGAAATAAAGATATATTTGGAAGAATTTTATACAAGAATAATAGCTTTTGAAACTAATAAAAATAGTTACAGAAGTGAATTGGAAGTAATCCAATGGATTCAATTTTTGTGACTATAGCTTTTGCCAGTTTTGAATTTTGAACCATGTTGTTATTTTTACACATCAAAACTTAAGTTAATTTGCTTATCAGAGTAATAAGTAAATCAGTAAATATATATGTATTCTTAGGAGCAATTGCTCTTACGCTGGCTGGGTGAAGAGAGAGATATATATTTTCCTCTGGGAAGAAGAGGAGGAGAGGAATCATGTTGAACTGGAGTTAGAGGCGTTGGGGTCAACTCATTACAAGAAAGCTAATTCCTCATTTGCAATAACCACATTTCACACCCACCTCAGATACTATTTCTTAATGAAAATAACACAAAACCAACTAAACAACAAACAAAAAAATCCCACAAGTGCTTCTTGTGGAAATGATTGGCTTCAGGTTTGGGAAAGGGAAATTTCAAAGTAAGCTGGACTGCCTAATTTTCCAATACAGTCAGAAAATGCTTCCAGACTAATGGAAATCTCGCTAAGCCACACAGAAGCCAGATTAAACAGCTCTCACTAGCTAAATGTTAGCTTCAAAGTGAGTAATGATGTAAGTGAATTCTAATATACTGATTTTAAAAAGAAAAGAACATACGGGTACATACTTATACTAAAACAAAAGAATAATTAAAAAGTGAGAGAGTAGCAAAGGAAAAGTGTTCCTTCATAAAATAGTACTACTCCGTAAACTGGGACTTCCTTTCCCTGCAAATTCAGTGAATATTTTATAGTAGACATCCATGGACATAAATCATTTTACAGGAATAAATTCAAAAATGAATATTCTGGAATTTTGTATTTGAAATTTCTTATTTATTTATGAGCATTTATAATGAGTTATTTAAAATATTAAGGCACAGTGACACAAGCTCACATGGAAATTGCTCAAATTTTGTGTCACAATTTCTTTTGTGAATTCTGGATATATATTTTCAGTTTTATGGACAAAAATGAGTATTTCTTTTTAAATATGCATATAATCAAATAGGATGGACTGTCAAATATATTTTGTAATATAGCAAATGCAAAAAGAAATTACTTAATACACATATTTTCCTACTGAAAATTTAAAGAAATCCAAACTTCTTACCAGCTGCTAGAAGGTTCTGCCTGGTCTAGCTCTTCTCACTCTCCCTCTTTGCTGCCATAACACCCTCTGTCATATGACAGGACATATCAAGCTCTTGCCTGTATTAGAGGCTATGTGCTTTTGGACTCTATCTTCAATGGTCTCCCTCCATTTCTTTCCACGCCTTTTTAAAAAAAAATAAGTTTTAGTTAACAAATTATGCCTTCCTAATGTCCTCATATTCTCAATTACTTTATTCTCTCTCATTAGACTATTATTTCTTCAAAAGACTTTTTAAAAGTCATCAATATTTATTTTCGTATTTGTTCACTTGTTGAATGTTTGTTTCCTCCACTAGACTCTGAATTCACTTCTTACAGAAGGTTGTATTCACTGCCAAGTTGCCTTGGGCCTAGTATGGTGCACACATCCAGGGAGACAATACAGATTTTTAAAATACAGAGATGAATCAATGTTAGTATTATAATTAAAAACTCAAGGTTCAGTCAGTAGAACTAATTGCTTTATTTTCTAAAGCAATTTTATTTAATGTACAAACTTTTATGTATTTACCTATATAGTAAGCATAGGTATTTGGATGGTGCTTCAGGAATAACCAAGGTTAATTTAATGTGCAGCAGACACTTCCAACTTGCATCTATAATGCATGTCTAGAAGGTCATGGTGAACCACCAGGATTTGCTTTGTATAAAGAATGCAAACACACTTGTGGGAGAGTATTGGGGCTGGATTTAAGTAAGAAACCATCAAATACATATGTGTAGCGAAAAGCAAAGCTTTGGGGTCAGAAGCTTAAGAAAGCTCCCTCAGGGGTCAACTTCCTCTCTTCAGAAGGGATAATGCTTAGTGTTTCTCATTTAAATGTGTTGTTAGCCTGAAACCAGGAACTCATACCTGAATGCTTAGAAAAGAAAGACATGTGCAACAAATTTAAAATGATGCAACTATTTTCAGATGAACTTCTCTGAGACATTGGAATCAGAAAGTAGCATTATTTGGGCAACATATAAGAGAGGATACTACCAAGACTGGGGAAGGTAGAGGCAGTCTCTCTGTGTCAGCCCAATGCAGGCTTAGTTACAACGGCAGAGAGCTGGCCAAAAACAACACTGTGTCTGGGTAACAGGCATTCTGATCATCAGAAAAGAGGAGAACTTCAAGACTTCTCATGGTACACATTAGACAACCCATTTGGGCTCCAAAAGGTAAGAAAGAAGACCTTGAGTTTATTAGTTTTTGTACTAATGGATGGGAAAGAAAAAATTTGCTTATCACAAGACTCCATTTTTATTTCTTGGCCAGTATTACCCAGGGTTACACATACCCCTGGTTTTGCAGAGTTCACAGACTAATTTATCTACCAGTATATAATAGAGTTTTTGAAGCCAGAGATGCCCAGGTTTCTCAAGAGCCCTCCAATATTCGTGTAAGTATTAGTCTTACAACCTCTTTTAAGAATGTTTAGAGAAAGTAAATGAAAAAAGGAAAGTGTGATATATAAGGCACTCTTGGAAAATTTAAAAGATAAGCCATTATCATAAAGAATAGAGAGGTACTGTGGAGAAGCAAATTTTTAAGAAGAACTTAAATAGAAGACTCCTGTGCCTCATTCGTACCAAAAAGAAAAAATGAATTATGTGCTTACTGAGCTCCTTGTAGCTGCCAGTATTTTTACCAGAAAGTTAAAAAAGATCCTTCTTATTCAGCACCTACAAATCAGAATCAGCGAAGACCACTTAGAAATACTCTGACCTTTAGTTTGAAAAGAGATTAAAGAGTATAATGCAGAAAACACTCACTATTCTAAAAAGTTATCATCTTGAGAACATATTTTATTATTTTGACCCCTACTGATTGATGTTTCCTAACCAATAATCCTTAAATTGCCTCAATGATTTTTACTTTATGAATTTTCTACTTGCAGGGAATTATAAAGTGTAGGATTAACTGTCAACATATTTATTAATACTTATTTGTCATAATTATTAAATTAGTAGAGTTCCATATTACAAATTAGATCAGGCAAACATTACTTATAGAAAAGTGTTTCCAAAATTTTTCTATGGACATATACACATACAAGTAAAATTAAGTTCATGGTCTGTGGCATAAATCCTTGCATTCACTTAACGTTTTTATATAATTTCTATACTTCTCAATAGTCTCTAGAGGTTAAACTGGGTGGCATTCTAGGAAAAACCTTAAAGATGTTCTTTCTGGGGCGCCTGGGTGGCTCAGTCGGTTGAGCGTCCGACTTCAGCTCAGGTCACGATCTCACAGTTCGTGAGTTCGAGCCCCGCGTCAGGCTCTGGGCTGATGGCTCAGAGCCTGGAGCCTGCTTCCGATTCTGCGTCTCCCTCTCTCTCTGCCCTTCCCCCATTCATGCTCTGTCTCTCTCTGTCTCAAAAATAAATACACATTAAAAAAAAAAATTAAGAAAAAAAAAAAAAAAGATGTTCTTTCTGTACCATAAGTTTTTTTAAGCTTATTTATCTTGATGGAGGCAGGGAGGAGCAAAGAGAAAGGAAGAGAGAAAATGCCCCCGCTTCAGCGCAGAGCCCTACACAGCGCTTGATCTCATGATGGTGAGATCATGACCTGAGCCAAAATCAAGCGTCTGACCCTTAACTGACTGAGCCACCCAGGCAACCCCGTACCATCATTTTCAAGCACTGAATCTCTTCTTTGTGCTCATTGTAACTTTATTAATTACAATTTTTGTTCCCTAATTGGAATTGTTGGCAATATCCGTTGTGCGTTTTTGTTTTGTTTTGTTTTGTTTTGTTGTTGTTATTTGGAGCAGGAGGTGTTAGACATTATAGCCTGACGTGACACCATTTATTCTCTGTGAAATATGGATAGTGTCACCTTGCTTTTTTATTAAGTGTATATTTATAACCCTTAGAAGCAAATGTACTCCATCCACATGGCTAGCGTTTATTGTTTTATGTTCTGCACGCAAAGCTGCTTTTCTTAATAATAAGAAACAGCTGTTGTAAGCACAACAATGAATGCAATGGGTCATACATGCCTAAATTAGATACAAAGGGAGCCAAGCAGGGCTAAACTCTTTAATTCTGTCTCTCTCTTCCATGATTGATGCACTCTAAAAAGAGCAGTTATATACTGTATTGAGATTTAACAGATGCTAAAGGGAGCCCATTCCAGTGTACATTTGCTAAGCAGCTGTGTTTTACACCAGCAGTGATTACAGTGGGGAATCAATGTTTCCATGACAGTAAGACTGACAGAACTTACACACAGCAAAACTAAGGTAAAATAATGGAAAATATTAGTGCGGTCCACAAATGCAATCAATCATTTCTATGCTGTCTATGTATATATATAAGAATGTACAAAGTTAGTGATCAGTTCAATGGTTTTAGTATCAGTTTATATATACATATCACTCATTAAATCTAAAACTCAATTCTTTGCATAAATGATAGCTAAGTTACTGACTTATGTAGGGTAGTGGTTACAAAGCATATGGAGCTCTGTATAATTTGAAGAAAAACAGAAATAAACTTAGAATTTATGGTATGTGGTACATAAAGGTAGCCAAAAATTTTACTTCTATTTTAACCTCTGTTTTTATGGATTTAATAGTCATCTTTTGATTATGTATTTCATATTTTAAACTTTAAATGTTCATATTAAGAAAAATCTGACATAAATTGAAGTCATTTGTGGTGCACTTATTTACTTATGAAAGAGTCAAAAACTACTTATAAAATAATGTCTATAGAAGATTTATGCAGTATCATTTCAAAGAATTTACAGTTAAAGATATAGAATTATTTTCATCTTTTGACTATTATGAATTATGCTGCAGTGAACATGGGAACACACATATCTCTTTGAGATCTTATTTTCAATTCTTTTGGATAATTACTGGAAGTGGGATTGTTGGATCATATGGAAGTTCTACTTTTAATTTTTTGAGGAATCTCCATACTGTTTTCCATAGTGGCTGCATCATTTTATATTCCCAACGACAATATATCAGAATTCTAATTTCTCCACATCCTCACCACCATTCATTATTTTCGTTCTTTCTCTTTCTTTTTCTTTCTTTTTCTTTCTTTCTTTCTTTCTTTCTTTCTTTCTTTCTTTCTTTCCTTTGTTTCTTTTTTCTTTCTTTCTTTTTTTTTTTTTTTGATAATGGCTTTTCTAACAGGTATGTTATGATATCTCATTGTAGTTTTGATTTGTATTTCCCTGATAATTAGTGATGTTAGGCACATGTTTATATAGCTGATGGTCATTTTTATGTCAACCTAAGTATCCATCATTCGATGAATGGGTACAGAAAATGGGATTATATTTACAATGGAATATTATTCAGCATTTAAAAAGAGGAAATCTTGTCATATGCTGTCATAAGCCAGAATGATGAACCTACTTATGTGAGTTATCTAATGTAGTCAAATTATAAATAAATACATAATTAACAAATCAAAACCACACTCAGATATCACCTCACACCAGTCAGAGTGGCCAAAATGAACAAATCAGGAGACTGTAGATGCTGGAGAGGATGTGGAGAAACGGGAACCCTCTTGCACTGTTGGTGGGAATGCAAATTGGTGCAGCCGCTCTGGAAAGCAGTGTGGAGGTTCCTCAGAAAATTAAAAATAGACCTACCCTATGACCCAGCAATAGCACTGCTAGGAATTTACCCAAGGGATACAGGAGTACTGATGCATAGGGGCACTTGTACCCCAATGTTTATAGCAGCACTCTCAACAATAGCCATATTATGGAAAAAGCCTAAATGTCCATCAACTGATGAATGGATAAAGAAATTGTGGTTTATATACACAATGGAGTACTACGTGGCAATGAGAAAGAATGAAATATGGCCCTTTGTAGCAACGTGGATGGAACTGGAGAGTGTTATGCTAAGTGAAATAAGCCATACAGAGTAAGACAGATACCATATGGTTTCACTCTTATGTGGATCCTGAGAAACTTAACAGAAACCCATGGGGGAGGGGAAGAAAAAAAAAAAGAGGTTAGAGTGGGAGAGAGCCAAAGCATAAGAGACTCTTAAAAACTGAGAACAAACTGAGGGTTGATGCGGGGTGAGAGGGAGGGTAGGGTGGGTGATGGGTATTGAGGAGGGCACCTTTTGCCTTTTGGGATGAGCACTGGGTGCTGTATGGAAACCAATTTGACAATAAACTTCATATATTGAAAAAAAATAATTAAAAAACATAAATAAATACATAAAAAATAAATAAATAAAGTAGTCAAATTCAGAAGGAGAAAGTAGAATTGTGTTACCAGAGGCTTGGGGAGACAGGAGAAAAATAGGAATTGCTGGTCAGTGGGTTAGGTTTTCCAGCAACTGAAATAGAAAAGTCCTAGAAATCTACTGTACAACAATATGCATATAGTTAACATTACAGTACTTGTACACTTAAAAGTAAGATAAGAGGGTTGATTTCATGTTATATAGTATTTTACAAAAAAAGAGAATATAGGGAAAGAATATACAGTTTTGCACAAATTTACATTCATATAGTCAATTATTAGCAAAGTCATCATTCTTTTAGTTTTATAACATATTTTCTAAATATGTATTTCATAAGAAGTATTAATCTGCTCAGGCTGCCACAGCAAAATGCCACAGACTGGGTGTCTTAGAACACATTTGGGGCGCCTGGATGGCTCACTCGGTTAACATTCTGACTTCGGCTCAGGTCATGATCTCGTGATTTGAGTGTTTAAGTCCTGGGTCGGGCTCTGGGCTTACAGCTCAGAGTTATTTCAACTCTGCCCCTCCCCCTGTTGCACTGTCTCTCTCTCTCTCTCTCTCAAAAATAAACAAACATTAAAAAATTAAAAACCAAAACAACAAAAACCAAAACAAAACACATTTACTTTCTCATAGTTCTGGAGGCTGTAAGTTCATGATCAAGGCTGGTAAATGTGGTTTCTGATGAGGGCTCTCTTTCTGACTTTCATCCCAAAAGTCACCTTGCTATCTCAAAGTGGACTAAAAATGATCTTATAAAATTTCAGGCTTGTTTCCAAGCTCATCTCTTCTATTACCCAATTAACTTTGTGTTCCTTGGTTTCATTATTTTTTTCCTTTGTGAAAGTATGTCTACAAATACATACATCTGTAAACAACATTTAGCTTATTTGTCCATGTTTCATTAGTGATGTCATACTTCAAAAATATCTTTAAAATGATATCTCCCCTTAATAGTAGGTTTTTGAGATTTATCCATGTTGGTACACATGTTCTAATGTACACATTTTTAAAAATTTGTTTGTATTTTATATTTTGTTTTATTTTTTTTAATTTACATCCAAATTAGTTAGCATATAGTGCAACAATGATTTCAGAAGTAAATTCCTTAATGCCCTTTACCCATTTAGACCACCCCCCCTCCCACAACCCCTCCAGTAACCCTCTGTTTGTTCTCCATATTTAGGAGTCTCTTCTGTTTTGTCCCCCTCCCTGTTTTTATATTATTTTTGCTTCCCTTCCCTTGTGTTCATCTATTCTGTGCCTTAAAGTCCTCATATGAGTGAAGTCATATGATATTTGTCTTTCTCTGACTAATTTCGCTTAGCATAAACACATAGTTGCAAATGGCAAGATTTCATTCTTTTTGATTGCCAAGTAATACTCCAGTGTGTGTGTGTGTGTGTGTGTGTGTGTGTGTGTGTGTGTATACACCACATCTTCTTTATCCATTCATCCATCGATGGACATTTGGGCTCTTTCTGTACTTTGGCTATTGTTGATAGTGCTGCTATAAACATTGGGGTGCATGTGCCCCTTCAAAAAAGCACACCTATATCCCTTGGATAAATAACCTAGTAGTACAATTGCTGGGTCACAGGGTAGTTCTATTTTTAATTTTTTGAGGAGCCTCCACTATGTTTTCCAGAGTGGCTGCACCAGTTTGCATTCCCACCAGCAGTGCAAAAGAGATCCTCTTTCTCCACATCTTCGCCAACATCTGTTGTTGCCTGAGTTGTTAATGTTAGGCATTCTCATGGGTGTGAGGTGGTATCTCATTGTGGTTCTGATTTGTATTTCCTGGATGATGAGTGATGTTTAGCATTTTTTCATGTGTCAGTTGGCCATCTGGATGTCTTCTTTGGAGAAGTGTCTATTAATTGTTGTATTATATTCCATTGCAGAAATACAACAAAATAAATAATCATTGTACTGTGAATGAGCATTTAGCCTGCTTCCAAGATTTAACTATTGCATATAATGCTGACATAAACATTCCCGAGCATTTTACCTTGTGCACGTGGGACAGCTCCTCTGGGATATATACCTAAAGTGGATTTGATGCACACAAGGGAATCTTACTGTTTGTGTTAGAGGTAATTTGTTTTCCATGATGATTGTTCTAATTTATAGTCCCACCAGCGATATATAACACTTTCTATGGATCAAAATAAGTGGCAGATACTTGGTATCATCAGTATTTGGGGTTTTTTTTTTGTTTTTGTTTTGTTTGTTTTTTGCCAATCTAAATAGCTGATGTTTTTTCTTTAGTTTTAATTAAAATTTTCATAATTACTTGTGAGCTAGAAACATTTTCATGTGTTTATTGGTTGTGATTCCTTATGTATTTTCTATATGTATCTTTTGTCTAATTTCTTATTGTGATTTTTTTTGTGTTTTAATTATTTTAAGCATTCTAACACATTTTGGATACTAATTTTTTGACACTTACATGCACTTGGGAGAACTACATTGAGTGGCTTTCATTTTCATTTGTTTTTACCAATTTTAATGCAGTCAAATTTACCATTCATTTCCTTTAATTTTTTTTAATGTTTATTTTTGAGAGAGAGACAAAGCATGAGCAGGGGAGGGAAAGAGAGAGAGGGAGACACAGAATCCAAAGCAGGCTACAGGGTCTGAGCTGCCAGCACAGAGCCCGATGTGGGGCTCAAACCCATGAACCGTGAAATCATGACCCAAGCCGAAGTTGGATGCTCAACCGACTGAGCCACCCAGGCGCCCCAACCATTCATTTCCTTTATGTTTGTGTGTGTGTTTGTATAATGAAATATAATATAATATAATATAATATAATATAATATAAATTAAGACATTCTCCCACATTGTAAGTCCTTAACAGTTTTATTTCCCAAATAAGATTTTAATTCATATGGCAAAGGTTTTAGAGTAAGGATACAATTCTGTTTTTCTTTTTTCAACATGGATATTTTGTTTACTGATACAATTTAATGAATAGTCTATTTGGTTCTTCATCAAATTTTAAATAATTTTATTATGAAAATATAAAATTTACTAAAAATTTGAAAAAATAATACAGTGAACACATATATTTTTAATTTACACTCAACAATTGTCATTGTAACAGTTGCTCTCTTTCTTTGTGTGCATTCACACATGCAGAAACACTCATATACATGTTTATGTATATTGTTGATGGCATCATTTAAAAGTAAATTGCAGGGGCACCTAGGTGGCTCAGTTGCTTAAGCATCCGACTCTTAATTTTAGCTCAGGTCACGATCTCACAGTTCAGAATATCGAGCCCTGTGTGGGGCTCTGTACTAACGATGAGGAGCCTGCTTGGGATTTTCTCCTGTTCCCTCTTTCTCTCTAACCCTCCCCCTCTCCTTCTCAAATAAATAAGCTTTAAAAAATATATATATATTTATATAATATATATAATATATAATATATATAATATATATATAATGGGAACTTACTCTTACTTGTTTTTTTTAATTTTATTTTTTAAAATTTACATACAAATTAGTTAGCATATAGTGAAACAATGATTTCAGGAGTAGATTCCTTAATGCCCCTTACCCATTTAGACCATCCCCCCTCCCACAACCCCTCCAGCAACCCTCAGTTTGTTCTCTATATTTAGGAGTCTCTTCTGTTTTGTCCCCCTCCCTGTTTTTATATATTTTTTGTTTCCCTTCCCTTATGTTCATCTGTTTTGTCTCTTAAAGGCCTCATATGAGTGAAGTCATATGATTTTCGTCTTTCTCTGACTGACTAATTTCACTTAGCATAATGCCCTCGAATTCCATCCACGTAGTTGCAAATGGCAAGATTTCATCCATTTTGATTGCTGAGTAATACTCCATTGTATATATATACCACATCTTCTTTACCTATTCATCCATCGATGGACATTTGGGCTCTTTTCAGACTTTGGCTATTGTTGATAGTGCTGCTGTAAACATGGGGGTGCATGTGTCCCTTTGAAACAGAACACCTGTATCCCTTGGATAAATGCCTAGTAGTGCAATTGCTGGGTTGTAGGGTAGCTCTATTTTTAGTTTTTTGAGAAACCTCCATACTGTTTTCCAGAGTGTCTGCACCAGCTTGCATTGCCACCAATAATGCAAAAGAGATCCTCTTTCTCCGCATCCTCGCCAACATCTGTTGTTGCCTGAGTTGTTCATGTTAGCCATTCTGACAGGTGTAAGGTGGTATCTCATTGTGATTTTGATTTGTATTTCCCTGATGATGAATGATGTTGAGCATTTTTTCATGTGTCAGTTGGCCATCTGGATGTCTTCCTTGGAGAAGTGTCTATTCATGTCTTTTGCCCATTTCTTCACTGGATTATTTGTTTTTTGGGTGTTGAGTTTGATAAGTTCTTTATAGATTTTGGATACTAACCCTTTATCTGATATGTCATTTGCAAATATTTTCTCCCATTCTGTCGGTTGCCTTTTAGTTTTGCTGATCGTTTCCTTCGCTGTGCAGAAGCTTTTTATTTTGATGAGGTCCCAGTAGTTCATTTTTGCTTTAGTTTCCCTTGCCTCCAGAGTCGTGTTGCGTAAGAAGTTGCCGTGGGCAAGATCAAAGAGGTTTTTGCCTGCTTTCTCCTTGAGGATTTTGATGGATTCCTGTCCTACATTTAGATCTTGAATCCCTTTTAAGTTTATTTTTCTGTATCGTGTATGAAAGTTTACCCTTCCTTATTTTCTTACATATTTCAGCATATCTTCCAACATAAAGAAAATGTAATTACCATATTCTTGGAAATTAACATTGATGAAGTTATATTACCTAATAAAGAGTTCATATTAAAATTTTTCCCATTGTGTCAATATTCTCTTATAAACTAGAACCATTTCTACAGTGACATTAACATTTTAAAAAATCTATGTCAGTTGTCCTGCATTATGTTCTATATAGAACCTGCAGTACAATGTTCAACTGATGTGGACTAGATAGTGGCCATAGCAGTCTTGTTACTCATTTCAAAGAAAATGCTGTAAAATAATCTTCATCAAGAATAATGTAGGCTTTTGTGTATTGCTTTTATTCTTTATAGATGACCATTATGAGATTAAAGAAGTTTCAATTCTTAGTTTGCTAAGTGATTTTAGTTAGAAGGTCCTTATTATTTAACATAACATTTTTTTTTGTATAATTGGAGATCATGTCCTTTATTTTCCCTTACTCTCTTAAAATGATAAATTTAATGTAACATTTCTAACGTCAAACTACCTTGTTAGTCTTCAGATATCCAATTTGATTATAATGTATTAATATAATGTATTTTATATGCTATAGTACTTTAGTACTTTTTTTTTGCTATTTATTCATTTATTTTGAGGAGCAGGGAGAGGGGCAGAGGGAGAGCAAGAGAATTTCAAGCACACTCCATGTTCAATGTGGAGTCAGATATGGGGCTCTATCCTGTGACCTTGGAATCATGACCTGCGCTGAAATCAAGTCACATGCTCAATCAACTGAGCCACCCAGGAGGCCTGAACTTTAGTATTTGTAAAAGCAAGAGAAGTAGAAAAGAACAATAGAAAGTTCCAGAATAAAATTGTTTTAATGAAAACATGTACCCCTTGTTTCCTTGTTGGTTTTTTTTTTTTATGTAGCTGTAGCTGTGCCTTGAAGAAAAATAAAGTCAGAGTAATTTGGTGGATTCAATCCAAAAAGATATAGGAAAGCTCCTTTACAGAATTAAAAATTGCTTGGACATATATATATGTCCACTATATAT